>NW_024882476.1:0-12500 GCF_019059575.1 Amphibalanus amphitrite | reverse complement strand
TCAAAGTGATCGCTCAATCGGTGTAGCTACAGCGAGCTTTCGAACTTTTTCTGAGGTAAGGTCACGTTACCTGGTGACCTGACCTTGAATGACCGGGGTCTGAAATTTTCATAACATGTGCGAAAAAGATGTCGGAGCAGGTGTATCTAAAACAGCGGCGCTACGCGTCGCCGTTTTTGAGATAGGTATTCGCGAAAAACCTGGGGGAGGTGGGCGTAAAAACGCCCCCCCCCTAGCACGGCAATGTTAAACGGTCGACATAGCGACTCGGACTGAACAAATACCTTTAACGTTTCAACGGTTGAATAAGGTGAGAGGATTGAGGAATGATTGCATCAGATTTTTCTTCTGTTTGTCGGTAGCTTAGGTTAAAGTTAATTTCGCGAGCTGTCCATAATCATCCCAGAGGGAAAATTCAGCGGCACATCGTTCGGGTCAAAGTAATACCATACATTCTCAAACTTTGTTTGCAGGCAAAATTCGAACAATTATTTAGAAAATATTATCGGTTGCCCTATTTACATCCTAGGTCATCTAATGTTAGGAAAGATCATGAGCGATTGTTTATACTACAATTTTGAATACATATGCTAGCTTCGTGTTCAAAGCATATTCTAAGCTCTAGATCCAATGTACAAAAAGGCATATGATCTGACCCAAGATCTGACCTAAAAACGACCAAAAGTCTTCCTTCATTTCCCGAAAACCAGCCCCCGTTCACGAGCTCCAGAATTCCTTTACCGTGACGTCATCACGGCGTAAGAATTTTCCTTCACCGATAGCAAAGCATGCAAATCATGGTGTGTTTCAGGCAGGCTGACGAGAAATCCAAGCCCTATATGTGTTCAAAAGACGTACCACTAAACCATTAGATTCGTCTCATTACGATAAATGGGGTTGAAATAGAAACATTCGGCCTATATTTAACTAAAATGGGCCAATCAAGTGGTCCCTGCAACTCCTAATGAAGGGTTTCCTCCTCGTTAAACATTTGTTCCTTGTGTTTTTTTATCAACGACAACATAACGTATCACAGACTGACTGGTGATAGCCCCTACACACCGGGTGAAAATCGTGCTCGAAATTTAACATTACGAGTCAATGAGAAGTGCCTGAAATATTGAAATAGCGACAAAATATCTAAATTGTAAAAGTTTCGGCAGGTCTTGAAGCGGCCATGTCCTGAGTTTAGGTTGAAATTCTTCCACGCATTGAAGAATAATGGCGAAAAATTAGGGTCTCAAGGAGTCTGGCGTTAACAGTAGCCTGCATGTGCGTGCTGCATCCTGGCAACTGGGTCGGCAAACGGCTGTCAATGGGTCGGCATTCTCCGTGACTAGGTCAGCAATTGCCGACCCAGTTAACATGTTAAAATACGCCCTAGTTATACTTCTATAGTTTTGATGGTTAAAATCAATTTTTGTTTAGAAATTAGAGTTAGCAGTTTTGTAGCGCTGTTTATTTTACATCTTTTTTTATCTTGAATATCTTTCGTTATCTTCAAAACTGTAAGCGTGACAGCTCTTCCCGCTAAACCTTTATTGGGTCGAAACAGGGCTGCGGAGTCGGAGTCGGAGTTGGAGTCGGTCAGAGTCGACAGTTCTGCCCGGAGTCGGAGTCGCCAAAATCTTACCGACTCCGACTCCGGAGTTGGAGTTAACGCTGCATGGCTCAGCGTCATGCACTGCACCTATTTAACCCTCGTCCGTAGGGCGAGGTGCCTAATTAGGAACCCCCTTAACCCGCGCCCCAGTGGCGATCTCAGTCAACTTCGCCCTAGTGGGGGGGGGGGGGCATATGCTACCACCCACCTCTAACTCAAAAACTATAGAGGGCTAGAAAGACGCGGTAAAAAGCAGTCGATAGCTCTTAATGCGTACGTTTGAAAGTATTTCGGTCATTTTTCATCTTAGAGCAATATTGGGGTCACTGAAGGTCATCGAAGGTTAAAATTTGTCAAATGTCATTATATTTTTCAGAAAACATGAATTATCTCAGGAACTATGATAGCTAGAAAAACGCATGGAATGCAATTGATAGCTTTTAAACTCTTCTTTCGATAAGGTTATCATCAAAATTGACCTCAGGTCAACGGTTTAGCCTCCAGAAGGCAAAAACTCCAAAATAGCTGTTTTTACGAAAAGTGTTTTTCGACAATAACTTTTGACTAAAAAAAGCCAAGACATTTCTATTACCAGAATCATGTTCCTCTTGCCAAGACGCATCAAATGAATTATAATTTGACCTTGAAAGGTCAACTTGAAAATTTGACCTCAGGTCAAGGTCATGACCTGACCGGAAAAGGTCATGTTGCATATCAGTCGATGCGTCTCGGCAAGACAAACACAATGAGACCATCCCCAGCGTTCTATGTCTTTCCATTCGAGAGTTACTGGCAAAAAGCTGTTTGTAGACTCAAATGACCTCGGATGACCTTTCTGGAGGCTATCAGCAAAAAAGACCCCTTGGTCGTCACGGGTGGTCCAAATCATTGTAATTCTGAAATATTTGGACTGTTCCTATGCGTACACACGGATTTAGAGGCATTTTCATTTTTCTCCATTGACTTATAATGGTAAGGTCACGCCACTGGCCTGACCTTAGGTCACGGATATGAAAAAATCCGAGATATACAAATTATAGGCGCCTATAACATCATGCAATCCACCAAGTTTAAAACCTTTCTGACAAACACTGCAGGCTGGACATGATTGCAAACTTTTTTAGGTTTGGTCAGTAAACTTGACCTGGTGACCTGACCTGACATGACCTGGGGTCAAAAATTTCACAAATTGTCCAAAATTGATGTACGGTTCTCCAGGGTATTAGTCGTTGGTCGCTCGGCGAGCGGGAGGGCAACCAGTTCCGCCCCTGTATCGCGTGACCCCTTGCTCCGCCCAGTTACGCACGAGCGTACAGTAGGTCTATTAAAAAAGTCCCCAGCACCAGTGGGCGCTGCCTTCGCTGAGCCGAACCCCCGTCTGCCCGTCCCATATCGTGCCGGGCTCAGGTCAGGTAGGGTCAGCGGGACCGCTCGGTCCGGCCCGCGGGCGGTGGACGGGCGACCGGTAACGCTTTCCGCCAGCCAGCTGTAGAATCCAACAAACGGGACGGCCACCGCTCAGCGCAGCGAAACCGGTGTTAATCAATGGCAGTAGATGTTCATGGCCACAATGATTATGAGATAGTCATTGTTAGCCCGTGCCCCACAGGAATGCCTAGACTCTCAAGCCCTGTTGGAGTGGAAATGGGGATTAAGCATCATTCTTATAACTCAGCTTTGGGCATTTAAGTGGTATTCGAAGTAGCGTCAAAAGTAGCAAAAAGAAGAAAAGATACTTCAGCCAATTTTAGATCGGGTCAGAGCAAAAGATCATGTCACCAGAGGTCATCGATGATAAAATTTTGCTTGGACAGGGTGCGTTGCGCGCACCGGTGCATTGGGTTTCCAATTTCCATGGATGCATCAACAGACTCGGAAGCTCGTAACGCTAGCGTGGAGCCGAATTCATATCAACCGCCGCAACAATGCAACAACAATGCGCAGCGCAGCGTGCTGCAGCGCGGGGCCGTGAAACACCGCCCACGGCTATCCATGTGTCAGGGCAATCCAACCCACGTGATGGGCTCGGCCCCAGCGGAGCATGAGGCCCAGGACTCCCGCCCAGGCCCCCTGTCTCCCCCTAATTCCTGTCATCCTTCCCACTCTGAAATTGACCGAAAGAGCCTAACCTAACACAACAAGCAGCTCGTTTACCGCTATGTCTGAATAATATTGTCAGATTTAATTAAGGTCAACGGCTAAGCACGTAAATAACAGCAACTGCCATCATCGGTATTATGAGAAAACCAATTGCTTTTCCACAAACACTAAAAGTTTTAAGCTAAACTTGCATGAAATTAATTTTACCAGCCTCGTGGTCCTCTTATCAAAACGCTTCGAATGAATCAAAAGTTGATCTTTAAAGGTCATTTGAAGAATTTGGCCGATGTTCAAAGACATGACCTGACCAGAAATGGTCATGATGCATAGCAGGATATTAGATCTGTATCGTGGAACTTTACAAACACTTTAGATGATTTCATAACTTAAGCATGTCTATCAAAAATATTTATTACATGGCTCAGGTGTAAGCTAGGTGTGTGATCATGCTTACGAGTATGTTGAACGCAACTGATAATGTTCTGTTGGCCACAATTTCTATATTTGATCTATCCTCCCGATTTCATATTTTTATTAATGACACCTTGATGATGTCGAGAAAAAAACGCTTAGGAGATTTAACAGCCTGAGTGATATCGCCGCTATCTACCCGTTTTCTCAAAACTGCAAACTGTTAGTCTACTCGGTTCTTTATTGCAGTCTTGCAATGATTGTAGATGTTGGCAGTACAATTGATCGTAAAAACTGTTGGCAAAAATTCACACGCACACACAAGGGCAAAATGGTCAGCAAGGCAAAACCCAATTATAACGAGCAGGTGAACCCACCAAACACGTCAACAGGCACACTACCAACTGCACGACCATGATGCCTGACTCATATGTCATGAATAGCTTTTAACACAAACATAAATGACTAGATAACTTATTGGTTTTGACACGTAAACTAAAATCAATCAATGAATGTAAACCAATCAATGAATGCAATGACACAGATAAACCAATCATAACAGATATATCATGGGACAAAGAAATAAGAAACATACTTCGTCCGGGTATCTGGGAGGTGTGTCAATCAGCCGCTCAACTGAGCAGGAGCATTTAGACAAATGATCAATCTTCAATCTCATTCAATGCTGGAATGAAAGAAGAGAAACTGTAACACTACGCATTCGGGCAAGAATGCAAAATCAACACAAAACAAGGAAGATACAGTGAAAACCACATGGACACGCACCACTCCATGCGCCATGCAGCGACGAAATATGACGCGCCCGCGGCGCTGTACCGCAACACTCCGGCGGTAACATGGCTCCCCAATTTTTGTGATCAAAATTCCGTCACCAGTCGGATCACAATCAACAAAAACAATGTCCTCTCACACATGTTGAATAGGCTACCACGATGGGAAATCGGGCCTCGTCTCTCCCGAAACACCGCACTTTTCACACGACCACTATCAAAGTGAGCCACCCGTCACTTCACACTGTACAGTTCGCAACGCCGTCACTTCTCGTGCGCTACCGTTCACTGCACGCAGTCACGAGCGCACACCGATCACCAGCTGGCTGATCGATCAGTCAGGCACGAGCTCTGCTCACCGGTAAGAGCAGTATCAGCCGGTGGACGGGCCTGTCGTACTCAGATCGTCGGATCTGGACACAGACCTTACGCACCAACCCGTCTTCACTTGGGTAGGTGCGCACCACGCGACCCACCGGCCAGCGTCCTCGCGGGACAGCGTCGTCGATAACCACCACCACGTCGCCCTCCTGCAGGTTCGACTCCTTCTTCTGCCACCGCCTGCGCTCCTGCAGCGTGGGCAGTACTTCCCCTCCTCCAGCGGGTCCAGAACATGTTGGCCAGAAACTGCACACGCCTCCAGCGATGTCTGGCGTAGAGGTCGGCTTCACAGAACCGTCCCGGGAGGGAACACACTACTCTAGACTTTAGTGTTAGTAACTGTTGAGGTGTTATGGGCTCAACAGTGCTAGTATCCGACATACTACTGTACGAGAGAGGTTGACCGTTGATAATGGCCTCGGTTTCCACCATAACTGTTCGAAGCAGTTCATCGTCCAGGGTGTGACCGTGCCTGGTCAAGATACTGCTGAAGACAGCCCTTGCCGTCCGGATCTGGCGCTCCCATGCTCCTCCCATGTGACTAGCGTGGGGAACGTTCATGCGAAACTCTACGCAGTCGCAGTTTTCTTCCAGGAGCTTGTCCTTGACTTTCTTCAAATCGGCCTCCTTCAGAGCTGCTTGAAGAAGATTCCTCCCGCCGATGAAGTTCGACCCTTGGTCACAGTACAATCGCCTCACCGGGCCTCTGCGTCCAACGAAACGTCTGTAAGCGTTGAGAAAGGAGTCAGCGGTGAGCGAGTTGGCCGTTTCCAGATGTACGCTGCGCGAGCTTAAGCAGGTAAACATAACCGCCCATCGCTTCAATTCGCTCCTCTTCTCTCGGATGTAAAATGGACCGAAATAGTCAACTCCGGTGAAGGTAAATGGTTCAACCTCCTCGACTCTTTCCTTGGGAAGGTCAGACATTTTCTGCGTGCACGGGCTTCCCCGTAGCTTGATGCACGCCACACATTGCAGGATACATCTTGACACTGCAATTCTTCCCTTGACGATCCAGTATCCGCGCTGGCGAATCTCGCTCAGTGTTGCCTCTCTGCCAGAGTGTTCGACCTTGTCGTGGATGTGTCTCACCACCAGCCCTGTAACATGCGAACGGTTGGGCAGTATGACCGGATGAGCCAATTCAAATGATACGTCTGCTCTCCGGAGGCGTCCCCCAACACGTAGCATGCGCTGTCATCAATGAAAGGGTCAAGTCGAAACAGAGAGCTCTTCTTTGGACAACGCCGTCCAGTTCTGGTTGAAGCTTCCTTGGACTTCAACATGTTCAGTTCCTTGCTGAATGCATCTCTTTGAGTGGCCTTGAGAATCTCCACCTCCGCATCGTGCATGTCATTCACCTCGATGCTCACTTGTTGGGCCGGTGTTGGCGTGTTTCCTCCTGTCGGAGTTGCGTTCCGGCCACTCTTGCTCCTAACACGCTCAAGGAGGATCCTGCGGTAGCGAAGAATGACAGCGACCGCTCGCTTTGCACGGAACCAGCTTGAAAAATTCCTCAGTCTTTCTGGTAAGGACGCGTACTCCTTCTGTTCCAGTATTTGCGTCACGTTGGTGTTGAACACCTTCGATGTTTTCACTTCTGTCTTCTTCTCCCACTTCTGGTTTGACGTCGTCACCAGGGAGTTTGCCGGGCTCTGAGAGAAACGCAGGACCTTGCCACCAGAGGGCGTCGCTTTGTAACTCATCAAGGCTTGCTCCCCTTGAAGCGATGTCCGCTGGGTTGTTGTCGGAGGTTACATGTCTCCACTGAGTGGGCGACGTTGCTTCCCTGATTTGCTGAACGCGGTTAGACACAAAGATGTGGAAGCGTTTCGATTCATTGTAAATATATCCAAGGACTACCTTGCTATCTGTCCAAAAGACTTCCCTCACGTCAGGTAAGTCGAGTTCTGTCCTCAGAAAGCGACTGCTCTTCACCATAGCAGCGGCTGCAGTAAGTTCTAGTCGTGGGACCGTCATTGGGCGCTTCGGGGTAACCTTCGCCTTGCTCATCACGAGGGATGACGCTATCTCCCCGTCTTCTGCGATGGTCCTCAGGTAGCTGCAGTAGCCGTACCCACTTAGACTAGTCACAGAAGTGATGTAGCTCATACAACTTCACACACTTCTGACCAAGCTCCGCTGCGTAGTATCTGGGAACGCTCACCTTGGAGAGCAGTGGTAGGCATGACTTCCAGTGTTCCCATTTCAGAGCGACTTCGTCAGGAACCGGATCATCCCAGTCGCAGCCATCAACACAGAGCTGTTTGATGATCTTCTTGCCTTCGAGCGTAAACGGTGACACTAGGCCCAACGGATCGTAGAGGGAGCTCACCGTGGATAGAATCCCTCTCCTCGTACATGGTCGATCAGGCAGATCCGAAGAGAAGCCCAGAGAGTCGGCGTTCAGGTCCCATTTGATGCCCAATGCATGTTCAAGCACTGGTCGCTCCGAGAAGACTTCTACTTCCTGTAAGTTCTCCGCAAGACACTTCACGGGGAGTTCTTTCAGCACTGCTGGCTCATTAGATGCAAACTTGTGAAGGTTAAAACCTCCTTTTCCACACAGGTCGATCGTAGCCTTCGCCAGTTTCACTGCAGAATCCTTATCTGTTGTCGAGGTGAGGCCGTCATCGACATAAAAGTCACGGCGGACGAAGTTCGCTGCCTTCTCATTGGACGAATCCTCATACCTGTTTGCTGTCTCCTGCAGTGCTACCATTGCGCACGCCGGCGATGACGTAGCTCCGAACAGGTGAGTGGTCATCCTGTACTCGTCTGGTTCGGCTGTGATGTCTCCTTGTGTCCACCACAGGAAACGGAGAAGGTTCCTGTCTTCTTCATTGACCACTACCTGGTTGAACATGCCTTCCACATCGCAACTCAGACCGATGAGTTCCTTCCTAAAGCGGATGAGCACACCCACCAGGTTGTTTCCCATGTCCGGTCCTTGCAGAAGCTGTGAGTTCAAGGACGCTCCCCTGTGTTCAGCGCTGCAGTCAAACACAACTCGGATTTTGTTCTTCTTTGGGTGGTAAACCCCGTGGTGCGGTACGTACCACACGTGACCTGCTTCAGGCTTGTCGTCAGCGGGTATCGCCTCGGCGTAACCCTTGATCAGCATCTCGTTCATGAATGTTTCGTATTCTTCACGAAACTTCGGGTCTCTCGCCAATCTTCGCTTTAGACCCTGCAGTCTCTTCACGGCCATTTCTTTGTTGTCGGGGAACGAGAACGACGAATCCTTCAGAGGAAGTGGTAGTTCCATATGAAGGTCGTCTCGCTGGTGTATTCCCCTCTTCACGATGTCCATGAACTTGCAGTCCTCCTGGGAGAGCTTGCGCTCCTCATGTGTGTCATTGAAGTCGGTCTCGAAGAGATGCAGTAGCTTGGAGGGACTGACTTCTTTAGCACTCACGCGAAACGTGAAGTGACACGATGTCGGTCTTACTCGTGGCTTGTTGTCCCGTCGCTGAGCATGCCAACGACGCTCCATCCCAGGATCGTCCTCATGGCCCATGGTTCCTGATCACCTCCTGAGACGATCTGCAGAGGTTTGACCGCCTTGGCACAGTTCAGGCCGATCAGGATCCCTATCTCTGCTTCTTCGAGATACTGCGGCAGCTGCTGCCCCACTTCTCTCAGATGAGCCCATCGCTGGACCGTGTCTTTCCTGGGAATGAGTCCTCGATCTGCTGGGATGTCAGAGCGCGTGTAAGAAGTTGGCAGAGGTACTTCATCATCTCCCTCCACTGGTTGAACAATCAAGTCCTGAACGGCGTGTGTCTTCACAATGGACTTGCCTGTCATTGTGCTCAGTTGCAGAGACGAGGGTTCTCCTTCGGCGTGAATTTTCTGACGCACTGATTCCCTGATAAAGCAGGCGTCCGACTGAAGGTCGAGGAGAGCGTAAGTCAGCGTCTCATGCTCAGGACGACCGGCTTGATGAACACGGACCGGGACAATCATGGAATGCACGCACCCGGTTCTTCTGTTGTTCCGATCTGCAAAGACGTGGCACTTGTCTGAGTCGACTCACTTTTCAGAACAGTGTTTGTCTTTTCTCTGTCAGAGACTTGGCGGCTCCAGACATGAGTGTCATCATGAAGAACGGTTGGATGCGACCTCCCACATTTGCTGCACTGCTTCTCGATCTGCATGTTCTCCACACGTGGCCGGGTTTCAGACAACCTCTACACAGGTTGTTTGTAGACAGCGTCGTGTCTTTCACGAATATCCATCTGGAGAAACTTGTGGCACTTCTCCAATGCATGTTCGGCTCCACACACCTTACACTGCTGCCCTGAGTTTCTGCCACCACCAGCGGGTGAGTCAGCAGTGGCCAAAAACGTCCTTGCCTTCGTCTTCGGCTGTGTCTTCCTTGGGGAGATCTGGGATCCTTCTTCTGCAAGACGCGTGTTGATAGGACCACTTGCAACACGAGCCTCCTTCTTCAAGAAGCGTACAAACTCGCTGAGAGGTGGATACACACCATGGGATCCACGGGCTGGTTCATACAACTGTTCATCCACTACTCGCTCCCAGCGGTTTACAACATGTCTTGGTAGCAGCTGAAGCATGCGGATGTTTTCCTCTGGATCACTGAGAGCTTCCAATCCAGGAATGGTTCTTGAGGCCACCTCACAGCTCTCCAAGTAGTCTGCAAACCTTTGCAGGCCCTTTCCATCTCCTGGAAGGATTTTAGGCCACCCGCGGAGCCGTCTCTTGTAGGTCTGAGCCGTAACAAAGGCATTTCCATAGCGTTCCTGCAGCTTCGTCTTTGCTTCATGATACGCATTTTCCGAGTTCAAGTGCAAATAGCCCTGAATGAGGCTCCTCGCTTCTCCGCTGGTGTAGCGAGAGAGAAAATGCAGCCTCTCTGTTGGTGCTGACGTGCGAGTCTCTATATAGCTCTCGAAGGACTTGATCCACAAGTGAAAGCCTTCGACATCACCTCGAAACACATCGGGCTCCAAGGCGGGAAGAGTGTTCCTCTTTCCCTGCTCGGACAACAGGTTCGCCAATCCTGACAGAAGTTCATTTGACGAGGACGTCGTGGCGCCGGGATGAGTCGGGCGCACCACGCCAGAATCAGCTACAGGTTCAGGAAGGCTGGGTTGAGAAATGGCTGGCTGAGGCACGCCCTGACTTCTTGCTGATCGCAGGATGGAAGGTTCAGCAGGCGCACCCCCAGAAGCCAAACCACTGCTTCTGCGCGCAGCGGGTTCTTCGCCTAGAGCAGCACGAGTGATTGCTGTAATCCTCTCCGGCTGCTCCTCGGTGTCATGCTGCTCCTCCCCCACCTTCAACTTCACCTTCTAGCTCCAGCTTGAACTTGTTCAGTACTTCAGTTTGCCGTCGCTGAATCTCAAGTTCTGTTTGTAATTCCACATCCTCTTCTCTCCACTGAAGCTCCTGCTTCTGTCGCTGAAGGTCTCGCCTGGCCTGTAACATTGCCATCTTCGCTGCAGCTTCAGCCTTCCTCCGTTCATCTTCAATATGCAGGAGCTGGAGTCCCGACTGAAGAGATTTGGAGCTTGCAATTGAAGCACTCTTGGTACGTTTCTGCGGCTGGATGCTCTTGATGTGCTGATCAATGGCCATTCTTGTTGGAGTGATGTCCTCCATTACCTTCCTATGCGCCTCCACATGCTGCTCTAACTCTGCACCGGAGAGGAGCTGTTGAAGTTCACTCTCAATCTGGGCAAAGGAGATAAAAGCGTGAATCCAGCTTTGTGCCTTTTCTTCATCCACCAGGAAGAACTGAAACGCCAGAGTCATTCTGTTGGACGACTTGAGACGTAAGTCGTCTCAGATCTTGCAGCTCACGCTTGTACGCTTTGACCTTCAGCTGCATCTGGTATTCACGTCCTGCTTCTGTCTGACGAATGTTCCTTCCTGAGCTGGACTGAAGAGTACCTTGTGTCTCTTTCCGGTTGTCAGCCATGTCGTGGGTCAAGTGTTAATTAAAAGAGAGAAACTACAAGATACTACAGGTAAGCTTTGAAAACTCAGTTCAGATTTGTCTATGGTCAACTATTTGTTAGTTTCACTGTTAGCTTCCGTTATCATGGATAGGTATAAGGCTACAAGGTTGAGGACAAGAAACAGATGAACATTCACATTTTTCACCACCACTATACCGGTGGAAGAATTTTTACTGATATCGCCGCTATCTACTCGTTTTCTCAAAACTGCAAACTGTTAGTCTACTCGGTTCTTTATTGCAGTCTTGCAATGATTGTAGATGTTGGCAGTACAATTGATCGTAAAAACTGTTGGCAAAAATTCACACGCACACACAAGGGCAACATGGTCAGCAAGGCAAAACCCAATTATAACGAGCAGGTGAACCCACCAAACACGTCAACAGGCACACTATCAACTGCACGACCATGATGCCTGACTCATATGTCATGAATAGCTTTTAACACAAACATAAATGACTAGATACTTATTGGTTTTGACACGTAAACTAAAATCAATCAATGAATGTAAACCAATCAATGAATGCAATGACACAGATAAACCAATCATAACAGATATATCATGGGACAAAGAAATAAGAAACATACTTCGTCCGGGTATCTGGGAGGTGTGTCAATCAGCCGCTCAACTGAGCAGGAGCATTTAGACAAATGATCAATCTTCAATCTCATTCAATGCTGGAATGAAAGAAGAGAAACTGTAACACTACGCATTCGGGCAAGAATGCAAAATCAACACAAAACAAGGAAGATACAGTGAAACACACATGGACACGCACCACTCCATGCGCCATGCAGCGACGAAATATGACGCGCCCGCGGCGCCTGTACCGCAACACTCCGGCGGTAACACTGAGATACATTCAGTATAAGGAAGGGTCAAGGGTGCTAGATTGCTTCCGTCCTCGCTATCCTCAGGAAAAACCAATCCGCATCGCCCTGGGGCATTCCACGATAGATCGTACCACTTTTTTCCAATTTGACACCCTCATCTCTCGGAATTTGACGAGAATTGGTCTCAGGGGTAATCAGGGGCTCTGAATCCACCTGTAACAATTTCAGGCTTATCATAAGTATTTTTTGAGTTATGGTGTATAACATTTTTTGGATCTTGCTTTGCAGCGCTAAGTTTGGCGGGCTGTAACTCTAAGACGGATTATTCAAATGCCAAATGTTATATAACATTGAAGTTGCATGAAACAGAGATTAATATGTATTTTTGAAATT